>NW_028245913.1:0-40018 GCF_964263255.1 Lissotriton vulgaris | reverse complement strand
CATTTCTGAAGCATGACGTAATGGGGGGGTGTTATCTCTTTTGTCGAAAATCAGCCGTTTTTGCTCGAACATTAAATGCCTCCAAATGGTATTTAATTAACTTCCCGGGGTGAAGAAACCCTTTTTGAGAACTCAGAGTGAGTAAATTGGCCATTTTCATGCACTTTTAACCATTCCATAAATCATGTGTTTTGGGCCCCTGGAAGCATGAAAATCACTTTAAACATGCTAATTTTAGCTCTAACACTGATGATCCACCTACAAATGTGAACTGACGTTCAAAAATAAAACATTTGAAAACGGACCATTTTCCACATTTCTGAAGCATGACGTAATGGGGGGGTGTTATCTCTTTTGTCGAAAATCAGCCGTTTTTGCTCGAACATTAAATGCCTCCAAATGGTATTTAATTAACTTCCCGAGCCCCTGGAAGCATGAAAATCACTTTAAACATGCTAATTTTAGCTCTAACACTGATGATCCACCTACAAATGTGAACTGACGTTCAAAAATAAAACATTTGAAAACGGACCATTTTCCACATTTCTGAAGCATGACGTAATGGGGGGGGTGTTATCTCTTTTGTCGAAAATCAGCCGTTTTTGCTCGAACATTAAATGCCTCCAAATGGTATTTAATTAACTTCCCGAGCCCCTGGAAGCATGAAAATCACTTTAAACATGCTAATTTTAGCTCTAACACTGATGATCCACCTACAAATGTGAACTGACGTTCAAAAATAAAACATTTGAAAACGGACCATTTTCCACATTTCTGAAGCATGACGTAATGGGGGGGTGTTATCTCTTTTGTCGAAAATCAGCCGTTTTTGCTCGAACATTAAATGCCTCCAAATGGTATTTAATTAACTTCCCGAGCCCCTGGAAGCATGAAAATCACTTTAAACATGCTAATTTTAGCTCTAACACTGATGATCCACCTACAAATGTGAACTGACGTTCAAAAATAAAACATTTGAAAACGGACCATTTTCCACATTTCTGAAGCATGACGTAATGGGGGGGTGTTATCTCTTTTGTCGAAAATCAGCCGTTTTTGCTCGAACATTAAATGCCTCCAAATGGTATTTAATTAACTTCCCGGGGTGAAGAAACCCTTTTTGAGAACTCAGAGTGAGTAAATTGGCCATTTTCATGCACTTTTAACCATTCCATAAATCTTGTGTTTTGGGCCCCTGGAAGCATGAAAATCACTTTAAACATGCTAATTTTAGCTCTAACACTGATGATCCACCTACAAATGTGAACTGACGTTCAAAAATAAAACATTTGAAAACGGACCATTTTCCACATTTCTGAAGCATGACGTAATGGGGGGGTGTTATCTCTTTTGTCGAAAATCAGCCGTTTTTGCTCGAACATTAAATGCCTCCAAATGGTATTTAATTAACTTCCCGAGCCCCTGGAAGCATGAAAATCACTTTAAACATGCTAATTTTAGCTCTAACACTGATGATCCACCTACAAATGTGAACTGACGTTCAAAAATAAAACATTTGAAAACGGACCATTTTCCACATTTCTGAAGCATGACGTAATGGGGGGGTGTTATCTCTTTTGTCGAAAATCAGCCGTTTTTGCTCGAACATTAAATGCCTCCAAATGGTATTTAATTAACTTCCCGAGCCCCTGGAAGCATGAAAATCACTTTAAACATGCTAATTTTAGCTCTAACACTGATGATCCACCTACAAATGTGAACTGACGTTCAAAAATAACATTTGAAAACGGACCATTTTCCACATTTCTGAAGCATGACGTAATGGGGGGTGTTATCTCTTTTGTCGAAAATCAGCCGTTTTTGCTCGAACATTAAATGCCTCCAAATGGTATTTAATTAACTTCCCGGGGTGAAGAAACCCTTTTTGAGAACTCAGAGTGAGTAAATTGGCCATTTTCATGCACTTTTAACCATTCCATAAATCTTGTGTTTTGGGCCCCTGGAAGCATGAAAATCACTTTAAACATGCTAATTTTAGCTCTAACACTGATGATCCACCTACAAATGTGAACTGACGTTCAAAAATAAAACATTTGAAAACGGACCATTTTCCACATTTCTGAAGCATGACGTAATGGGGGGGTGTTATCTCTTTTGTCGAAAATCAGCCGTTTTTGCTCGAACATTAAATGCCTCCAAATGGTATTTAATTAACTTCCCGAGCCCCTGGAAGCATGAAAATCACTTTAAACATGCTAATTTTAGCTCTAACACTGATGATCCACCTACAAATGTGAACTGACGTTCAAAAATAAAACATTTGAAAACGGACCATTTTCCACATTTCTGAAGCATGACGTAATGGGGGGGTGTTATCTCTTTTGTCGAAAATCAGCCGTTTTTGCTCGAACATTAAATGCCTCCAAATGGTATTTAATTAACTTCCCGAGCCCCTGGAAGCATGAAAATCACTTTAAACATGCTAATTTTAGCTCTAACACTGATGATCCACCTACAAATGTGAACTGACGTTCAAAAATAAAACATTTGAAAACAGACCATTTTCCACATTTCTGAAGCATGACGTAATGGGGGGGTGTTATCTCTTTTGTCGAAAATCAGCCGTTTTTGCTCGAACATTAAATGCCTCCAAATGGTATTTAATTAACTTCCCGAGCCCCTGGAAGCATGAAAATCACTTTAAACATGCTAATTTTAGCTCTAACACTGATGATCCACCTACAAATGTGAACTGACGTTCAAAAATAAAACATTTGAAAACGGACCATTTTCCACATTTCTGAAGCATGACGTAATGGGGGGGTGTTATCTCTTTTGTCGAAAATCAGCCGTTTTTGCTCGAACATTAAATGCCTCCAAATGGTATTTAATTAACTTCCCGGGGTGAAGAAACCCTTTTTGAGAACTCAGAGTGAGTAAATTGGCCATTTTCATGCACTTTTAACCATTCCATAAATCTTGTGTTTTGGGCCCCTGGAAGCATGAAAATCACTTTAAACATGCTAATTTTAGCTCTAACACTGATGATCCACCTACAAATGTGAACTGACGTTCAAAAATAAAACATTTGAAAACGGACCATTTTCCACATTTCTGAAGCATGACGTAATGGGGGGGTGTTATCTCTTTTGTCGAAAATCAGCCGTTTTTGCTCGAACATTAAATGCCTCCAAATGGTATTTAATTAACTTCCCGAGCCCCTGGAAGCATGAAAATCACTTTAAACATGCTAATTTTAGCTCTAACACTGATGATCCACCTACAAATGTGAACTGACGTTCAAAAATAAAACATTTGAAAACGGACCATTTTCCACATTTCTGAAGCATGACGTAATGGGGGGGTGTTATCTCTTTTGTCGAAAATCAGCCGTTTTTGCTCGAACATTAAATGCCTCCAAATGGTATTTAATTAACTTCCCGAGCCCCTGGAAGCATGAAAATCACTTTAAACATGCTAATTTTAGCTCTAACACTGATGATCCACCTACAAATGTGAACTGACGTTCAAAAATAAAACATTTGAAAACGGACCATTTTCCACATTTCTGAAGCATGACGTAATGGGGGGGTGTTATCTCTTTTGTCGAAAATCAGCCGTTTTTGCTCGAACATTAAATGCCTCCAAATGGTATTTAATTAACTTCCCGAGCCCCTGGAAGCATGAAAATCACTTTAAACATGCTAATTTTAGCTCTAACACTGATGATCCACCTACAAATGTGAACTGACGTTCAAAAATAAAACATTTGAAAACGGACAATTTTCCACATTTCTGAAGCATGACGTAATGGGGGGGGTGTTATCTCTTTTGTCGAAAATCAGCCGTTTTTGCTCGAACATTAAATGCCTCCAAATGGTATTTAATGAACTTCCCGGGGTGAAGAAACCCTTTTTGAGAACTCAGAGTGAGTAAATTGGCCATTTTCATGCACTTTTAACCATTCCATAAATCTTGTGTTTTGGGCCCCTGGAAGCATGAAAATCACTTTAAACATGCTAATTTTAGCTCTAACACTGATGATCCACCTACAAATGTGAACTGACGTTCAAAAATAAAACATTTGAAAACGGACCATTTTCCACATTTCTGAAGCATGACGTAATGGGGGGGTGTTATCTCTTTTGTCGAAAATCAGCCGTTTTTGCTCGAACATTAAATGCCTCCAAATGGTATTTAATTAACTTCCCGGGGTGAAGAAACCCTTTTTGAGAACTCAGAGTGAGTAAATTGGCCATTTTCATGCACTTTTAACCATTCCATAAATCTTGTGTTTTGGGCCCCTGGAAGCATGAAAATCACTTTAAACATGCTAATTTTAGCTCTAACACTGATGATCCACCTACAAATGTGAACTGACGTTCAAAATAAAACATTTGAAAACGGACCATTTTCCACATTTCTGAAGCATGACGTAATGGGGGGGTGTTATCTCTTTTGTCGAAAATCAGCCGTTTTTGCTCGAACATTAAATGCCTCCAAATGGTATTTAATTAACTTCCCGAGCCCCTGGAAGCATGAAAATCACTTTAAACATGCTAATTTTAGCTCTAACACTGATGATCCACCTACAAATGTGAACTGACGTTCAAAAATAAAACATTTGAAAACGGACCATTTTCCACATTTCTGAAGCATGACGTAATGGGGGGGTGTTATCTCTTTTGTCGAAAATCAGCCGTTTTTGCTCGAACAATAAATGCCTCCAAATGGTATTTAATTACCTTCCCGGGGTGAAGAAACCCTTTTTGAGAACTCAGAGTGAGTAAATTGGCCATTTTCATGCACTTTTAACCATTCCATAAATCTTGTGTTTTGGGCCCCTGGAAGCATGAAAATCACTTTAAACATGCTAATTTTAGCTCTAACACTGATGATCCACCTACAAATGTGAACTGACGTTCAAAAATAAAACATTTGAAAACGGACCATTTTCCACATTTCTGAAGCATGACGTAATGGGGGGGTGTTATCTCTTTTGTCGAAAATCAGCCGTTTTTGCTCGAACATTAAATGCCTCCAAATGGTATTTAATTAACTTCCCGGGGTGAAGAAACCCTTTTTGAGAACTCAGAGTGAGTAAATTGGCCATTTTCATGCACTTTTAACCATTCCATAAATCTTGTGTTTTGGGCCCCTGGAAGCATGAAAATCACTTTAAACATGCTAATTTTAGCTCTAACACTGATGATCCACCTACAAATGTGAACTGACGTTCAAAAATAAAACATTTGAAAACGGACCATTTTCCACATTTCTGAAGCATGACGTAATGGGGGGGTGTTATCTCTTTTGTCGAAAATCAGCCGTTTTTGCTCGAACATTAAATGCCTCCAAATGGTATTTCATTAACTTCCCGAGCCCCTGGAAGCATGAAAATCACTTTAAACATGCTAATTTTAGCTCTAACACTGATGATCCACCTACAAATGTGAACTGACGTTCAAAAATAAAACATTTGAAAACGGACCATTTTCCACATTTCTGAAGCATGACGTAATGGGGGGGTGTTATCTCTTTTGTCGAAAATCAGCCGTTTTTGCTCGAACATTAAATGCCTCCAAATGGTATTTAATTAACTTCCCGGGGTGAAGAAACCCTTTTTGAGAACTCAGAGTGAGTAAATTGGCCATTTTCATGCACTTTTAACCATTCCATAAATCTTGTGTTTTGAGCCCCTGGAAGCATGAAAATCACTTTAAACATGCTAATTTTAGCTCTAACACTGATGATCCACCTACAAATGTGAACTGACGTTCAAAAATAAAACATTTGAAAACGGACCATTTTCCACATTTCTGAAGCATGACGTAATGGGGGGGTGTTATCTCTTTTGTCGAAAATCAGCCGTTTTTGCTCGAACATTAAATGCCTCCAAATGGTATTTAATTAACTTCCCGAGCCCCTGGAAGCATGAAAATCACTTTAAACATGCTAATTTTAGCTCTAACACTGATGATCCACCTACAAATGTGAACTGACGTTCAAAAATAAAACATTTGAAAACGGACCATTTTCCACATTTCTGAAGCATGACGTAATGGGGGGGTGTTATCTCTTTTGTCGAAAATCAGCCGTTTTTGCTCGAACAATAAATGCCTCCAAATGGTATTTAATTACCTTCCCGGGGTGAAGAAACCCTTTTTGAGAACTCAGAGTGAGTAAATTGGCCATTTTCATGCACTTTTAACCATTCCATAAATCTTCTGTTTTGGGCCCCTGGAAGCATGAAAATCACTTTAAACATGCTAATTTTAGCTCTAACACTGATGATCCACCTACAAATGTGAACTGACGTTCAAAAATAAAACATTTGAAAACGGACCATTTTCCACATTTCTGAAGCATGACGTAATGGGGGGGTGTTATCTCTTTTGTCGAAAATCAGCCGTTTTTGCT
Organism: Lissotriton vulgaris; assembly: GCF_964263255.1. Lineage (NCBI taxonomy): Eukaryota > Metazoa > Chordata > Amphibia > Caudata > Salamandridae > Lissotriton > Lissotriton vulgaris. Next base: position 33,637 of record NW_028245913.1, on the reverse strand, counting down.
CGAACATTAAATGCCTCCAAATGGTATTTAATTAACTTCCCGGGGTGAAGAAACCCTTTTTGAGAACTCAGAGTGAGTAAATTGGCCATTTTCATGCACTTTTAACCATTCCATAAATCTTGTGTTTTGGGCCCCTGGAAGCATGAAAATCACTTTAAACATGCTAATTTTAGCTCTAACACTGATGATCCACCTACAAATGTGAACTGACGTTCAAAAATAAAACATTTGAAAACGGACCATTTTCCACATTTCTGAAGCATGACGTAATGGGGGGGTGTTATCTCTTTTGTCGAAAATCAGCCGTTTTTGCTCGAACATTAAATGCCTCCAAATGGTATTTAATTAACTTCCCGAGCCCCTGGAAGCATGAAAATCACTTTAAACATGCTAATTTTAGCTCTAACACTGATGATCCACCTACAAATGTGAACTGACGTTCAAAAATAAAACATTTGAAAACGGACCATTTTCCACATTTCTGAAGCATGACGTAATGGGGGGGTGTTATCTCTTTTGTCGAAAATCAGCCGTTTTTGCTCGAACAATAAATGCCTCCAAATGGTATTTAATTACCTTCCCGGGGTGAAGAAACCCTTTTTGAGAACTCAGAGTGAGTAAATTGGCCATTTTCATGCACTTTTAACCATTCCATAAATCTTGTGTTTTGGGCCCCTGGAAGCATGAAAATCACTTTAAACATGCTAATTTTAGCTCTAACACTGATGATCCACCTACAAATGTGAACTGACGTTCAAAAATAAAACATTTGAAAACGGACCATTTTCCACATTTCTGAAGCATGACGTAATGGGGGGGTGTTATCTCTTTTGTCGAAAATCAGCCGTTTTTGCTCGAACATTAAATGCCTCCAAATGGTATTTCATTAACTTCCCGAGCCCCTGGAAGCATGAAAATCACTTTAAACATGCTAATTTTAGCTCTAACACTGATGATCCACCTACAAATGTGAACTGACGTTCAAAAATAAAACATTTGAAAACGGACCATTTTCCACATTTCTGAAGCATGACGTAATGGGGGGGTGTTATCTCTTTTGTCGAAAATCAGCCGTTTTTGCTCGAACATTAAATGCCTCCAAATGGTATTTAATTAACTTCCCGGGGTGAAGAAACCCTTTTTGAGAACTCAGAGTGAGTAAATTGGCCATTTTCATGCACTTTTAACCATTCCATAAATCTTGTGTTTTGAGCCCCTGGAAGCATGAAAATCACTTTAAACATGCTAATTTTAGCTCTAACACTGATGATCCACCTACAAATGTGAACTGCCGTTCAAAAATAAAACATTTGAAAACGGACCATTTTCCACATTTCTGAAGCATGACGTAATGGGGGGGTGTTATCTCTTTTGTCGAAAATCAGCCGTTTTTGCTCGAACATTAAATGCCTCCAAATGGTATTTAATTAACTTCCCGAGCCCCTGGAAGCATGAAAATCACTTTAAACATGCTAATTTTAGCTCTAACACTGATGATCCACCTACAAATGTGAACTGACGTTCAAAAATAAAACATTTGAAAACGGACCATTTTCCACATTTCTGAAGCATGACGTAATGGGGGGGTGTTATCTCTTTTGTCGAAAATCAGCCGTTTTTGCTCGAACAATAAATGCCTCCAAATGGTATTTAATTACCTTCCCGGGGTGAAGAAACCCTTTTTGAGAACTCAGAGTGAGTAAATTGGCCATTTTCATGCACTTTTAACCATTCCATAAATCTTGTGTTTTGGGCCCCTGGAAGCATGAAAATCACTTTAAACATGCTAATTTTAGCTCTAACACTGATGATCCACCTACAAATGTGAACTGACGTTCAAAAATAAAACATTTGAAAACGGACCATTTTCCACATTTCTGAAGCATGACGTAATGGGGGGGTGTTATCTCTTTTGTCGAAAATCAGCCGTTTTTGCTCGAACATTAAATGCCTCCAAATGGTATTTAATTAACTTCCCGGGGTGAAGAAACCCTTTTTGAGAACTCAGAGTGAGTAAATTGGCCATTTTCATGCACTTTTAACCATTCCATAAATCTTGTGTTTTGGGCCCCTGGAAGCATGAAAATCACTTTAAACATGCTAATTTTAGCTCTAACACTGATGATCCACCTACAAATGTGAACTGACGTTCAAAAATAAAACATTTGAAAACGGACCATTTTCCACATTTCTGAAGCATGACGTAATGGGGGGGTGTTATCTCTTTTGTCGAAAATCAGCCGTTTTTGCTCGAACATTAAATGCCTCCAAATGGTATTTCATTAACTTCCCGAGCCCCTGGAAGCATGAAAATCACTTTAAACATGCTAATTTTAGCTCTAACACTGATGATCCACCTACAAATGTGAACTGACGTTCAAAAATAAAACATTTGAAAACGGACCATTTTCCACATTTCTGAAGCATGACGTAATGGGGGGGTGTTATCTCTTTTGTCGAAAATCAGCCGTTTTTGCTCGAACATTAAATGCCTCCAAATGGTATTTAATTAACTTCCCGGGGTGAAGAAACCCTTTTTGAGAACTCAGAGTGAGTAAATTGGCCATTTTCATGCACTTTTAACCATTCCATAAATCTTGTGTTTTGAGCCCCTGGAAGCATGAAAATCACTTTAAACATGCTAATTTTAGCTCTAACACTGATGATCCACCTACAAATGTGAACTGACGTTCAAAAATAAAACATTTGAAAACGGACCATTTTCCACATTTCTGAAGCATGACGTAATGGGGGGGTGTTATCTCTTTTGTCGAAAATCAGCCGTTTTTGCTCGAACATTAAATGCCTCCAAATGGTATTTAATTAACTTCCCGAGCCCCTGGAAGCATGAAAATCACTTTAACCATGCTAATTTTAGCTCTAACACTGATGATCCACCTACAAATGTGAACTGACGTTCAAAAATAAAACATTTGAAAACAGACCATTTTCCACATTTCTGAAGCATGACGTAATGGGGGGGTGTTATCTCTTTTGTCGAAAATCAGCCGTTTTTGCTCGAACATTAAATGCCTCCAAATGGTATTTAATTAACTTCCCGAGCCCCTGGAAGCATGAAAATCACTTTAAACATGCTAATTTTAGCTCTAACACTGATGATCCACCTACAAATGTGAACTGACGTTCAAAAATAAAACATTTGAAAACGGACCATTTTCCACATTTCTGAAGCATGACGTAATGGGGGGGTGTTATCTCTTTTGTCGAAAATCAGCCGTTTTTGCTCGAACATTAAATGCCTCCAAATGGTATGTAATTAACTTCCCGAGCCCCTGGAAGCATGAAAATCACTTTAAACATGCTAATTTTAGCTCTAACACTGATGATCCACCTACAAATGTGAACTGACGTTCAAAAATAAAACATTTGAAAACGGACCATTTTCCACATTTCTGAAGCATGACGTAATGGGGGGGTGTTATCTCTTTTGTCGAAAATCAGCCGTTTTTGCTCGAACATTAAATGCCTCCAAATGGTATTTAATTAACTTCCCGAGCCCCTGGAAGCATGAAAATCACTTTAAACATGCTAATTTTAGCTCTAACACTGATGATCCACCTACAAATGTGAACTGACGTTCAAAAATAAAACATTTGAAAACGGACCATTTTCCACATTTCTGAAGCATGACGTAATGGGGGGGTGTTATCTCTTTTGTCGAAAATCAGCCGTTTTTGCTCGAACATTAAATGCCTCCAAATGGTATTTAATTAACTTCCCGAGCCCCTGGAAGCATGAAAATCACTTTAAACATGCTAATTTTAGCTCTAACACTGATGATCCACCTACAAATGTGAACTGACGTTCAAAAATAAAACATTTGAAAACGGACCATTTTCCACATTTCTGAAGCATGACGTAATGGGGGGGTGTTATCTCTTTTGTCGAAAATCAGCCGTTTTTGCTCGAACATTAAATGCCTCCAAATGGTATGTAATTAACTTCCCGAGCCCCTGGAAGCATGAAAATCACTTTAAACATGCTAATTTTAGCTCTAACACTGATGATCCACCTACAAATGTGAACTGACGTTCAAAAATAAAACATTTGAAAACGGACCATTTTCCACATTTCTGAAGCATGACGTAATGGGGGGGTGTTATCTCTTTTGTCGAAAATCAGCCGTTTTTGCTCGAACATTAAATGCCTCCAAATGGTATTTAATTAACTTCCCGGGGTGAAGAAACCCTTTTTGAGAACTCAGAGTGAGTAAATTGGCCATTTTCATGCACTTTTAACCATTCCATAAATCTTTTGTTTTGGGCCCCTGGAAGCATGAAAATCACTTTAAACATGCTAATTTTAGCTCTAACACTGATGATCCACCTACAAATGTGAACTGACGTTCAAAAATAAAACATTTGAAAACGGACCATTTTCCACATTTCTGAAGCATGACGTAATGGGGGGGTGTTATCTCTTTTGTCGAAAATCAGCCGTTTTTGCTCGAACATTAAATGCCTCCAAATGGTATTTAATTAACTTCCCGAGCCCCTGGAAGCATGAAAATCACTTTAAGCATGCTAATTTGAGCTCTAACACTGATGATCCACCTACAAATGTGAACTGACGTTCAAAAATAAAACATTTGAAAACGGACCATTTTCCACATTTCTGAAGCATGACGTAATGGGGGGGTGTTATCTCTTTTGTCGAAAATCAGCCGTTTTTGCTCGAACATTAAATGCCTCCAAATGGTATTTAATTAACTTCCCGAGCCCCTGGAAGCATGAAAATCACTTTAAACATGCTAATTTTAGCTCTAACACTGATGATCCACCTACAAATGTGAACTGACGTTCAAAAATAAAACATTTGAAAACGGACCATTTTCCACATTTCTGAAGCATGACGTAATGGGGGGGTGTTATCTCTTTTGTCGAAAATCAGCCGTTTTTGCTCGAACATTAAATGCCTCCAAATGGTATTTAATTAACTTCCCGAGCCCCTGGAAGCATGAAAATCACTTTAAACATGCTAATTTTAGCTCTAACACTGATGATCCACCTACAAATGTGAACTGACGTTCAAAAATAAAACATTTGAAAACGGACCATTTTCCACATTTCTGAAGCATGACGTAATGGGGGGGTGTTATCTCTTTTGTCGAAAATCAGCCGTTTTTGCTCGAACATTAAATGCCTCCAAATGGTATTTAATTAACTTCCCGAGCCCCTGGAAGCATGAAAATCACTTTAAACATGCTAATTTTAGCTCTAACACTGATGATCCACCTACAAATGTGAACTGACGTTCAAAAATAAAACATTTGAAAACGGACCATTTTCCACATTTCTGAAGCATGACGTAATGGGGGGGTGTTATCTCTTTTGTCGAAAATCAGCCGTTTTTGCTCGAACATTAAATGCCTCCAAATGGTATTTAATTAACTTCCCGAGCCCCTGGAAGCATGAAAATCACTTTAAACATGCTAATTTTAGCTCTAACACTGATGATCCACCTACAAATGTGAACTGACGTTCAAAAATAAAACATTTGAAAACGGACCATTTTCCACATTTCTGAAGCATGACGTAATGGGGGGGTGTTATCTCTTTTGTCGAAAATCAGCCGTTTTTGCTCGAACATTAAATGCCTCCAAATGGTATTTAATTAACTTCCCGGGGTGAAGAAACCCTTTTTGAGAACTCAGAGTGAGTAAATTGGCCATTTTCATGCACTTTTAACCATTCCATAAATCTTGTGTTTTGGGCCCCTGGAAGCATGAAAATCACTTTAAACATGCTAATTTTAGCTCTAACACTGATGATCCACCTACAAATGTGAACTGACGTTCAAAATTAAAACATTTGAAAACGGACCATTTTCCACATTTCTGAAGCATGACGTAATGGGGGGGTGTTATCTCTTTTGTCGAAAATCAGCCGTTTTTGCTCGAACATTAAATGCCTCCAAATGGTATTTAATTAACTTCCCGAGCCCCTGGAAGCATGAAAATCACTTTAAACATGCTAATTTTAGCTCTAACACTGATGATCCACCTACAAATGTGAACTGACGTTCAAAAATAAAACATTTGAAAACGGACCATTTTCCACATTTCTGAAGCATGACGTAATGGGGGGGTGTTATCTCTTTTGTCGAAAATCAGCCGTTTTTGCTCGAACATTAAATGCCTCCAAATGGTATTTAATTAACTTCCCGAGCCCCTGGAAGCATGAAAATCACTTTAAACATGCTAATTTTAGCTCTAACACTGATGATCCACCTACAAATGTGAACTGACGTTCAAAAATAAAACATTTGAAAACGGACCATTTTCCACATTTCTGAAGCATGACGTAATGGGGGGGTGTTATCTCTTTTGTCGAAAATCAGCCGTTTTTGCTCGAACATTAAATGCCTCCAAATGGTATTTAATTAACTTCCCGAGCCCCTGGAAGCATGAAAATCACTTTAAACATGCTAATTTTAGCTCTAACACTGATGATCCACCTACAAATGTGAACTGACGTTCAAAAATAAAACATTTGAAAACGGACCATTTTCCACATTTCTGAAGCATGACGTAATGGGGGGGTGTTATCTCTTTTGTCGAAAATCAGCCGTTTTTGCTCGAACATTAAATGCCTCCAAATGGTATTTAATTAACTTCCCGGGGTGAAGAAACCCTTTTTGAGAACTCAGAGTGAGTAAATTGGCCATTTTCATGCACTTTTAACCATTCCATAAATCTTGTGTTTTGGGCCCCTGGAAGCATGAAAATCACTTTAAACATGCTAATTTTAGCTCTAACACTGATGATCCACCTACAAATGTGAACTGACGTTCAAAAATAAAACATTTGAAAACGGACCATTTTCCACATTTCTGAAGCATGACGTAATGGGGGGGTGTTATCTCTTTTGTCGAAAATCAGCCGTTTTTGCTCGAACATTAAATGCCTCCAAATGGTATTTAATTAACTTCCCGAGCCCCTGGAAGCATGAAAAACACTTTAAACATGCTAATTTTAGCTCTAACACTGATGATCCACCTACAAATGTGAACTGACGTTCAAAAATAAAACATTTGAAAACGGACCATTTTCCACATTTCTGAAGCATGACGTAATGGGGGGGTGTTATCTCTTTTGTCGAAAATCAGCCGTTTTTGCTCGAACATTAAATGCCTCCAAATGGTATTTAATTAACTTCCCGAGCCCCTGGAAGCATGAAAATCACTTTAAACATGCTAATTTTAGCTCTAACACTGATGATCCACCTACAAATGTGAACTGACGTTCAAAAATAACATTTGAAAACGGACCATTTTCCACATTTCTGAAGCATGACGTAATGGGGGGGTGTTATCTCTTTTGTCGAAAATCAGCCGTTTTTGCTCGAACATTAAATGCCTCCAAATGGTATTTAATTAACTTCCCGGGGTGAAGAAACCCTTTTTGAGAACTCAGAGTGAGTAAATTGGCCATTTTCATGCACTTTTAACCATTCCATAAATCTTGTGTTTTGGGCCCCTGGAAGCATGAAAATCACTTTAAACATGCTAATTTTAGCTCTAACACTGATGATCCACCTACAAATGTGAACTGACGTTCAAAAATAAAACATTTGAAAACGGACCATTTTCCACATTTCTGAAGCATGACGTAATGGGGGGGTGTTATCTCTTTTGTCGAAAATCAGCCGTTTTTGCTCGAACATTAAATGCCTCCAAATGGTATTTAATTAACTTCCCGAGCCCCTGGAAGCATGAAAATCACTTTAAACATGCTAATTTTAGCTCTAACACTGATGATCCACCTACAAATGTGAACTGACGTTCAAAAATAAAACATTTGAAAACGGACCATTTTCCACATTTCTGAAGCATGACGTAATGGGGGGGTGTTATCTCTTTTGTCGAAAATCAGCCGTTTTTGCTCGAACATTAAATGCCTCCAAATGGTATTTAATTAACTTCCCGAGCCCCTGGAAGCATGAAAATCACTTTAAACATGCTAATTTTAGCTCTAACACTGATGATCCACCTACAAATGTGAACTGACGTTCAAAAATAAAACATTTGAAAACGGACCATTTTCCACATTTCTGAAGCATGACGTAATGGGGGGGTGTTATCTCTTTTGTCGAAAATCAGCCGTTTTTGCTCGAACATTAAATGCCTCCAAATGGTATTTAATTAACTTCCCGAGCCCCTGGAAGCATGAAAATCACTTTAAACATGCTAATTTTAGCTCTACAACTGATGATCCACCTACAAATGTGAACTGACGTTCAAAAATAAAACATTTGAAAACGGACCATTTTCCACATTTCTGAAGCATGACGTAATGGGGGGGTGTTATCTCTTTTGTCGAAAATCAGCCGTTTTTGCTCGAACATTAAATGCCTCCAAATGGTATTTAATTAACTTCCCGGGGTGAAGAAACCCTTTTTGAGAACTCAGAGTGAGTAAATTGGCCATTTTCATGCACTTTTAACCATTCCATAAATCTTGTGTTTTGGGCCCCTGGAAGCATGAAAATCACTTTAAACATGCTAATTTTAGCTCTAACACTGATGATCCACCTACAAATGTGAACTGACGTTCAAAAATAAAACATTTGAAAACGGACCATTTTCCACATTTCTGAAGCATGACGTAATGGGGGGGTGTTATCTCTTTTGTCGAAAATCAGCCGTTTTTGCTCGAACATTAAATGCCTCCAAATGGTATTTAATTAACTTCCCGAGCCCCTGGAAGCATGAAAATCACTTTAAACATGCTAATTTTAGCTCTAACACTGATGATCCACCTACAAATGTGAACTGACGTTCAAAAATAAAACATTTGAAAACGGACCATTTTCCACATTTCTGAAGCATGACGTAATGGGGGGGTGTTATCTCTTTTGTCGAAAATCAGCCGTTTTTGCTCGAACATTAAATGCCTCCAAATGGTATTTAATTAACTTCCCGAGCCCCTGGAAGCATGAAAATCACTTTAAACATGCTAATTTTAGCTCTAACACTGATGATCCACCTACAAATGTGAACTGACGTTCAAAAATAAAACATTTGAAAACGGACCATTTTCCACATTTCTGAAGCATGACGTAATGGGGGGGTGTTATCTCTTTTGTCGAAAATCAGCCGTTTTTGCTCGAACATTAAATGCCTCCAAATGGTATTTAATTAACTTCCCGAGCCCCTGGAAGCATGAAAATCACTTTAAACATGCTAATTTTAGCTCTAACACTGATGATCCACCTACAAATGTGAACTGACGTTCAAAAATAAAACATTTGAAAACGGACAATTTTCCACATTTCTGAAGCATGACGTAATGGGGGGGTGTTATCTCTTTTGTCGAAAATCAGCCGTTTTTGCTCGAACATTAAATGCCTCCAAATGGTATTTAATGAACTTCCCGGGGTGAAGAAACCCTTTTTGAGAACTCAGAGTGAGTAAATTGGCCATTTTCATGCACTTTTAACCATTCCATAAATCTTGTGTTTTGGGCCCCTGGAAGCATGAAAATCACTTTAAACATGCTAATTTTAGCTCTAACACTGATGATCCACCTACAAATGTGAACTGACGTTCAAAAATAAAACATTTGAAAACGGACCATTTTCCACATTTCTGAAGCATGACGTAATGGGGGGGTGTTATCTCTTTTGTCGAAAATCAGCCGTTTTTGCTCGAACATTAAATGCCTCCAAATGGTATTTAATTAACTTCCCGAGCCCCTGGAAGCATGAAAATCACTTTAAACATGCTAATTTTAGCTCTAACACTGATGATCCACCTACAAATGTGAACTGACGTTCAAAAATAAAACATTTGAAAACGGACCATTTTCCACATTTCTGAAGCATGACGTAATGGGGGGGTGTTATCTCTTTTGTCGAAAATCAGCCGTTTTTGCTCGAACAATAAATGCCTCCAAATGGTATTTAATTAACTTCCCGGGGTGAAGAAACCCTTTTTGAGAACTCAGAGTGAGTAAATTGGCCATTTTCATGCACTTTTAACCATTCCATAAATCTTGTGTTTTGGGCCCCTGGAAGCATGAAAATCACTTTAAACATGCTAATTTTAGCTCTAACACTGATGATCCACCTACAAATGTGAACTGACGTTCAAAAATAAAACATTTGAAAACGGACCATTTTCCACATTTCTGAAGCATGACGTAATGGGGGGGTGTTATCTCTTTTGTCGAAAATCAGCCGTTTTTGCTCGAACATTAAATGCCTCCAAATGGTATTTAATTAACTTCCCGGGGTGAAGAAACCCTTTTTGAGAACTCAGAGTGAGTAAATTGGCCATTTTCATGCACTTTTAACCATTCCATAAATCTTGTGTTTTGGGCCCCTGGAAGCATGAAAATCACTTTAAACATGCTAATTTTAGCTCTAACACTGATGATCCACCTACAAATGTGAACTGACGTTCAAAAATAAAACATTTGAAAACGGACCATTTTCCACATTTCTGAAGCATGACGTAATGGGGGGGTGTTATCTCTTTTGTCGAAAATCAGCCGTTTTTGCTTGAACATTAAATGCCTCCAAATGGTATTTAATTAACTTCCCGAGCCCCTGGAAGCATGAAAATCACTTTAAACATGCTAATTTTAGCTCTAACACTGATGATCCACCTACAAATGTGAACTGACGTTCAAAAATAAAACATTTGAAAACGGACCATTTTCCACATTTCTGAAGCATGACGTAATGGGGGGGTGTTATCTCTTTTGTCGAAAATCAGCCGTTTTTGCTCGAACATTAAATGCCTCCAAATGGTATTTAATTAACTTCCCGGGGTGAAGAAACCCTTTTTGAGAACTCAGAGTGAGTAAATTGGCCATTTTCATGCACTTTTAACCATTCCATAAATCTTGTGTTTTGAGCCCCTGGAAGCATGAAAATCACTTTAAACATGCTAATTTTAGCTCTAACACTGATGATCCACCTACAAATGTGAACTGACGTTCAAAAATAAAACATTTGAAAACGGACCATTTTCCACATTTCTGAAGCATGACGTAATGGGGGGGTGTTATCTCTTTTGTCGAAAATCAGCCGTTTTTGCTCGAACATTAAATGCCTCCAAATGGTATTTAATTAACTTCCCGAGCCCCTGGAAGCATGAAAATCACTTTAACCATGCTAATTTTAGCTCTAACACTGATGATCCACCTACAAATGTGAACTGACGTTCAAAAATAAAACATTTGAAAACAGACCATTTTCCACATTTCTGAAGCATGACGTAATGGGGGGGTGTTATCTCTTTTGTCGAAAATCAGCCGTTTTTGCTCGAACATTAAATGCCTCCAAATGGTATTTAATTAACTTCCCGGGGTGAAGAAACCCTTTTTGAGAACTCAGAGTGAGTAAATTGGCCATTTTCATGCACTTTTAACCATTCCATAAATCTTGTGTTTTGAGCCCCTGGAAGCATGAAAATCACTTTAAACATGCTAATTTTAGCTCTAACACTGATGATCCACCTACAAATGTGAACTGACGTTCAAAAATAAAACATTTGAAAACGGACCATTTTCCACATTTCTGAAGCATGACGTAATGGGGGGGTGTTATCTCTTTTGTCGAAAATCAGCCGTTTTTGCTCGAACATTAAATGCCTCCAAATGGTATTTAATTAACTTCCCGAGCCCCTGGAAGCATGAAAATCACTTTAACCATGCTAATTTTAGCTCTAACACTGATGATCCACCTACAAATGTGAACTGACGTTCAAAATAAAACATTTGAAAACAGACCATTTTCCACATTTCTGAAGCATGACGTAATGGGGGGGTGTTATCTCTTTTGTCGAAAATCAGCCGTTTTTGCTCGAACATTAAATGCCTCCAAATGGTATTTAATTAACTTCCCGAGCCCCTGGAAGCATGAAAATCACTTTAAACATGCTAATTTTAGCTCTAACACTGATGATCCACCTACAAATGTGAACTGACGTTCAAAAATAAAACATTTGAAAACGGACCATTTTCCACATTTCTGAAGCATGACGTAATGGGGGGGGTGTTATCTCTTTTGTCGAAAATCAGCCGTTTTTGCTCGAACATTAAATGCCTCCAAATGGTATGTAATTAACTTCCCGAGCCCCTGGAAGCATGAAAATCACTTTAAACATGCTAATTTTAGCTCTAACACTGATGATCCACCTACAAATGTGAACTGACGTTCAAAAATAAAACATTTGAAAACGGACCATTTTCCACATTTCTGAAGCATGACGTAATGGGGGGGGTGTTATCTCTTTTGTCGAAAATCAGCCGTTTTTGCTCGAACATTAAATGCCTCCAAATGGTATTTAATTAACTTCCCGAGCCCCTGGAAGCATGAAAATCACTTTAAACATGCTAATTTTAGCTCTAACACTGATGATCCACCTACAAATGTGAACTGACGTTCAAAAATAAAACATTTGAAAACGGACCATTTTCCACATTTCTGAAGCATGACGTAATGGGGGGGTGTTATCTCTTTTGTCGAAAATCAGCCGTTTTTGCTCGAACATTAAATGCCTCCAAATGGTATTTAATTAACTTCCGGGGTGAAGAAACCCTTTTTGAGAACTCAGAGTGAGTAAATTGGCCATTTTCATGCACTTTTAACCATTCCATAAATCTTTTGTTTTGGGCCCCTGGAAGCATGAAAATCACTTTAAACATGCTAATTTTAGCTCTAACACTGATGATCCACCTACAAATGTGAACTGACGTTCAAAAATAAAACATTTGAAAACGGACCATTTTCCACATTTCTGAAGCATGACGTAATGGGGGGGTGTTATCTCTTTTGTCGAAAATCAGCCGTTTTTGCTCGAACATTAAATGCCTCCAAATGGTATTTAATTAACTTCCCGAGCCCCTGGAAGCATGAAAATCACTTTAAACATGCTAATTTTAGCTCTAACACTGATGATCCACCTACAAATGTGAACTGACGTTCAAAAATAAAACATTTGAAAACGGACCATTTTCCACATTTCTGAAGCATGACGTAATGGGGGGGGTGTTATCTCTTTTGTCGAAAATCAGCCGTTTTTGCTCGAACATTAAATGCCTCCAAATGGTATTTAATTAACTTCCCGAGCCCCTGGAAGCATGAAAATCACTTTAAACATGCTAATTTTAGCTCTAACACTGATGATCCACCTACAAATGTGAACTGACGTTCAAAAAATAAAACATTTGAAAACGGACCATTTTCCACATTTCTGAAGCATGACGTAATGGGGGGGTGTTATCTCTTTTGTCGAAAATCAGCCGTTTTTGCTCGAACATTAAATGCCTCCAAATGGTATTTAATTAACTTCCCGAGCCCCTGGAAGCATGAAAATCACTTTAAACATGCTAATTTTAGCTCTAACACTGATGATCCACCTACAAATGTGAACTGACGTTCAAAAATAAAACATTTGAAAACGGACCATTTTCCACATTTCTGAAGCATGACGTAATGGGGGGGGTGTTATCTCTTTTGTCGAAAATCAGCCGTTTTGCTCGAACATTAAATGCCTCCAAATGGTATTTAATTAACTTCCCGAGCCCCTGGAAGCATGAAAATCACTTTAAACATGCTAATTTTAGCTCTAACACTGATGATCCACCTACAAATGTGAACTGACGTTCAAAAATAAAACATTTGAAAACGGACCATTTTCCACATTTCTGAAGCATGACGTAATGGGGGGGTGTTATCTCTTTTGTCGAAAATCAGCCGTTTTTGCTCGAACATTAAATGCCTCCAAATGGTATTTAATTAACTTCCCGGGGTGAAGAAACCCTTTTTGAGAACTCAGAGTGAGTAAATTGGCCATTTTCATGCACTTTTAACCATTCCATAAATCTTGTGTTTTGGGCCCCTGGAAGCATGAAAATCACTTTAAACATGCTAATTTTAGCTCTAACACTGATGATCCACCTACAAATGTGAACTGACGTTCAAAAATAAAACATTTGAAAACGGACCATTTTCCACATTTCTGAAGCATGACGTAATGGGGGGGTGTTATCTCTTTTGTCGAAAATCAGCCGTTTTTGCTCGAACATTAAATGCCTCCAAATGGTATTTAATTAACTTCCCGAGCCCCTGGAAGCATGAAAATCACTTTAAACATGCTAATTTTAGCTCTAACACTGATGATCCACCTACAAATGTGAACTGACGTTCAAAAATAAAACATTTGAAAACGGACCATTTTCCACATTTCTGAAGCATGACGTAATGGGGGGGTGTTATCTCTTTTGTCGAAAATCAGCCGTTTTTGCTCGAACATTAAATGCCTCCAAATGGTATTTAATTAACTTCCCGAGCCCCTGGAAGCATGAAAATCACTTTAAACATGCTAATTTTAGCTCTAACACTGATGATCCACCTACAAATGTGAACTGACGTTCAAAATAAAACATTTGAAAACGGACCATTTTCCACATTTCTGAAGCATGACGTAATGGGGGGGTGTTATCTCTTTTGTCGAAAATCAGCCGTTTTTGCTCGAACATTAAATGCCTCCAAATGGTATTTAATTAACTTCCCGAGCCCCTGGAAGCATGAAAATCACTTTAAACATGCTAATTTTAGCTCTAACACTGATGATCCACCTACAAATGTGAACTGACGTTCAAAAATAAAACATTTGAAAACGGACAATTTTCCACATTTCTGAAGCATGACGTAATGGGGGGGTGTTATCTCTTTTGTCGAAAATCAGCCGTTTTTGCTCGAACATTAAATGCCTCCAAATGGTATTTAATGAACTTCCCGGGGTGAAGAAACCCTTTTTGAGAACTCAGAGTGAGTAAATTGGCCATTTTCATGCACTTTTAACCATTCCATAAATCTTGTGTTTTGGGCCCCTGGAAGCATGAAAATCACTTTAAACATGCTAATTTTAGCTCTAACACTGATGATCCACCTACAAATGTGAACTGACGTTCAAAAATAAAACATTTGAAAACGGACCATTTTCCACATTTCTGAAGCATGACGTAATGGGGGGGTGTTATCTCTTTTGTCGAAAATCAGCCGTTTTTGCTCGAACATTAAATGCCTCCAAATGGTATTTAATTAACTTCCCGGGGTGAAGAAACCCTTTTTGAGAACTCAGAGTGAGTAAATTGGCCATTTTCATGCACTTTTAACCATTCCATAAATCTTGTGTTTTGGGCCCCTGGAAGCATGAAAATCACTTTAAACATGCTAATTTTAGCTCTAACACTGATGATCCACCTACAAATGTGAACTGACGTTCAAAAATAAAACATTTGAAAACGGACCATTTTCCACATTTCTGAAGCATGACGTAATGGGGGGGTGTTATCTCTTTTGTCGAAAATCAGCCGTTTTTGCTCGAACATTAAATGCCTCCAAATGGTATTTAATTAACTTCCCGAGCCCCTGGAAGCATGAAAATCACTTTAAACATGCTAATTTTAGCTCTAACACTGATGATCCACCTACAAATGTGAACTGACGTTCAAAAATAAAACATTTGAAAACGGACCATTTTCCACATTTCTGAAGCATGACGTAATGGGGGGTGTTATCTCTTTTGTCGAAAATCAGCCGTTTTTGCTCGAACAATAAATGCCTCCAAATGGTATTTAATTAACTTCCCGGGGTGAAGAAACCCTTTTTGAGAACTCAGAGTGAGTAAATTGGCCATTTTCATGCACTTTTAACCATTCCATAAATCTTGTGTTTTGGGCCCCTGGAAGCATGAAAATCACTTTAAACATGCTAATTTTAGCTCTAACACTGATGATCCACCTACAAATGTGAACTGACGTTCAAAAATAAAACATTTGAAAACGGACCATTTTCCACATTTCTGAAGCATGACGTAATGGGGGGGTGTTATCTCTTTTGTCGAAAATCAGCCGTTTTTGCTCGAACATTAAATGCCTCCAAATGGTATTTAATTAACTTCCCGGGGTGAAGAAACCCTTTTTGAGAACTCAGAGTGAGTAAATTGGCCATTTTCATGCACTTTTAACCATTCCATAAATCTTGTGTTTTGGGCCCCTGGAAGCATGAAAATCACTTTAAACATGCTAATTTTAGCTCTAACACTGATGATCCACCTACAAATGTGAACTGACGTTCAAAAATAAAACATTTGAAAACGGACCATTTTCCACATTTCTGAAGCATGACGTAATGGGGGGGTGTTATCTCTTTTGTCGAAAATCAGCCGTTTTTGCTCGAACATTAAATGCCTCCAAATGGTATTTAATTAACTTCCCGAGCCCCTGGAAGCATGAAAATCACTTTAAACATGCTAATTTTAGCTCTAACACTGATG
Organism: Lissotriton vulgaris; assembly: GCF_964263255.1. Classification (NCBI taxonomy): domain Eukaryota; kingdom Metazoa; phylum Chordata; class Amphibia; order Caudata; family Salamandridae; genus Lissotriton; species Lissotriton vulgaris. The sequence continues at coordinate 17,324 of NW_028245913.1, read as the reverse complement.
ATCCACCTACAAATGTGAACTGACGTTCAAAAATAAAACATTTGAAAACGGACCATTTTCCACATTTCTGAAGCATGACGTAATGGGGGGGTGTTATCTCTTTTGTCGAAAATCAGCCGTTTTTGCTCGAACATTAAATGCCTCCAAATGGTATTTAATTAACTTCCCGGGGTGAAGAAACCCTTTTTGAGAACTCAGAGTGAGTAAATTGGCCATTTTCATGCACTTTTAACCATTCCATAAATCTTGTGTTTTGGGCCCCTGGAAGCATGAAAATCACTTTAAACATGCTAATTTTAGCTCTAACACTGATGATCCACCTACAAATGTGAACTGACGTTCAAAAATAAAACATTTGAAAACGGACCATTTTCCACATTTCTGAAGCATGACGTAATGGGGGGGTGTTATCTCTTTTGTCGAAAATCAGCCGTTTTTGCTCGAACATTAAATGCCTCCAAATGGTATTTAATTAACTTCCCGAGCCCCGGAAGCATGAAAATCACTTTAACCATGCTAATTTTAGCTCTAACACTGATGATCCACCTACAAATGTGAACTGACGTTCAAAAATAAAACATTTGAAAACAGACCATTTTCCACATTTCTGAAGCATGACGTAATGGGGGGGTGTTATCTCTTTTGTCGAAAATCAGCCGTTTTTGCTCGAACATTAAATGCCTCCAAATGGTATTTAATTAACTTCCCGAGCCCCTGGAAGCATGAAAATCACTTTAAACATGCTAATTTTAGCTCTAACACTGATGATCCACCTACAAATGTGAACTGACGTTCAAAAATAAAACATTTGAAAACGGACCATTTTCCACATTTCTGAAGCATGACGTAATGGGGGGGTGTTATCTCTTTTGTCGAAAATCAGCCGTTTTTGCTCGAACATTAAATGCCTCCAAATGGTATGTAATTAACTTCCCGAGCCCCTGGAAGCATGAAAATCACTTTAAACATGCTAATTTTAGCTCTAACACTGATGATCCACCTACAAATGTGAACTGACGTTCAAAAATAAAACATTTGAAAACGGACCATTTTCCACATTTCTGAAGCATGACGTAATGGGGGGGTGTTATCTCTTTTGTCGAAAATCAGCCGTTTTTGCTCGAACATTAAATGCCTCCAAATGGTATTTAATTAACTTCCCGAGCCCCTGGAAGCATGAAAATCACTTTAAACATGCTAATTTTAGCTCTAACACTGATGATCCACCTACAAATGTGAACTGACGTTCAAAAATAAAACATTTGAAAACGGACCATTTTCCACATTTCTGAAGCATGACGTAATGGGGGGGTGTTATCTCTTTTGTCGAAAATCAGCCGTTTTTGCTCGAACATTAAATGCCTCCAAATGGTATTTAATTAACTTCCCGGGGTGAAGAAACCCTTTTTGAGAACTCAGAGTGAGTAAATTGGCCATTTTCATGCACTTTTAACCATTCCATAAATCTTTTGTTTTGGGCCCCTGGAAGCATGAAAATCACTTTAAACATGCTAATTTTAGCTCTAACACTGATGATCCACCTACAAATGTGAACTGACGTTCAAAAATAAAACATTTGAAAACGGACCATTTTCCACATTTCTGAAGCATGACGTAATGGGGGGGTGTTATCTCTTTTGTCGAAAATCAGCCGTTTTTGCTCGAACATTAAATGCCTCCAAATGGTATTTAATTAACTTCCCGAGCCCCTGGAAGCATGAAAATCACTTTAAACATGCTAATTTTAGCTCTAACACTGATGATCCACCTACAAATGTGAACTGACGTTCAAAAATAAAACATTTGAAAACGGACCATTTTCCACATTTCTGAAGCATGACGTAATGGGGGGGTGTTATCTCTTTTGTCGAAAATCAGCCGTTTTTGCTCGAACATTAAATGCCTCCAAATGGTATTTAATTAACTTCCCGAGCCCCTGGAAGCATGAAAATCACTTTAAACATGCTAATTTTAGCTCTAACACTGATGATCCACCTACAAATGTGAACTGACGTTCAAAAATAAAACATTTGAAAATGGACCATTTTCCACATTTCTGAAGCATGACGTAATGGGGGGGTGTTATCTCTTTTGTCGAAAATCAGCCGTTTTTGCTCGAACATTAAATGCCTCCAAATGGTATTTAATTAACTTCCCGAGCCCCTGGAAGCATGAAAATCACTTTAAACATGCTAATTTTAGCTCTAACACTGATGATCCACCTACAAATGTGAACTGACGTTCAAAAATAAAACATTTGAAAACGGACCATTTTCCACATTTCTGAAGCATGACGTAATGGGGGGGTGTTATCTCTTTTGTCGAAAATCAGCCGTTTTTGCTCGAACATTAAATGCCTCCAAATGGTATTTAATTAACTTCCCGAGCCCCTGGAAGCATGAAAATCACTTTAAACATGCTAATTTTAGCTCTAACACTGATGATCCACCTACAAATGTGAACTGACGTTCAAAAATAAAACATTTGAAAATGGACCATTTTCCACATTTCTGAAGCATGACGTAATGGGGGGGTGTTATCTCTTTTGTCGAAAATCAGCCGTTTTTGCTCGAACATTAAATGCCTCCAAATGGTATTTAATTAACTTCCCGAGCCCCTGGAAGCATGAAAATCACTTTAAACATGCTAATTTTAGCTCTAACACTGATGATCCACCTACAAATGTGAACTGACGTTCAAAAATAAAACATTTGAAAACGGACCATTTTCCACATTTCTGAAGCATGACGTAATGGGGGGGTGTTATCTCTTTTGTCGAAAATCAGCCGTTTTTGCTCGAACATTAAATGCCTCCAAATGGTATTTAATTAACTTCCCGGGGTGAAGAAACCCTTTTTGAGAACTCAGAGTGAGTAAATTGGCCATTTTCATGCACTTTTAACCATTCCATAAATCTTGTGTTTTGGGCCCCTGGAAGCATGAAAATCACTTTAAACATGCTAATTTTAGCTCTAACACTGATGATCCACCTACAAATGTGAACTGACGTTCAAAAATAAAACATTTGAAAACGGACCATTTTCCACATTTCTGAAGCATGACGTAATGGGGGGGTGTTATCTCTTTTGTCGAAAATCAGCCGTTTTTGCTCGAACATTAAATGCCTCCAAATGGTATTTAATTAACTTCCCGAGCCCCTGGAAGCATGAAAATCACTTTAAACATGCTAATTTTAGCTCTAACACTGATGATCCACCTACAAATGTGAACTGACGTTCAAAAATAAAACATTTGAAAACGGACCATTTTCCACATTTCTGAAGCATGACGTAATGGGGGGGTGTTATCTCTTTTGTCGAAAATCAGCCGTTTTTGCTCGAACATTAAATGCCTCCAAATGGTATTTAATTAACTTCCCGAGCCCCTGGAAGCATGAAAATCACTTTAAACATGCTAATTTTAGCTCTAACACTGATGATCCACCTACAAATGTGAACTGACGTTCAAAAATAAAACATTTGAAAACGGACCATTTTCCACATTTCTGAAGCATGACGTAATGGGGGGGGTGTTATCTCTTTTGTCGAAAATCAGCCGTTTTTGCTCGAACATTAAATGCCTCCAAATGGTATTTAATTAACTTCCCGGGGTGAAGAAACCCTTTTTGAGAACTCAGAGTGAGTAAATTGGCCATTTTCATGCACTTTTAACCATTCCATAAATCTTGTGTTTTGGGCCCCTGGAAGCATGAAAATCACTTTAAACATGCTAATTTTAGCTCTAACACTGATGATCCACCTACAAATGTGAACTGACGTTCAAAAATAAAACATTTGAAAACGGACCATTTTCCACATTTCTGAAGCATGACGTAATGGGGGGGTGTTATCTCTTTTGTCGAAAATCAGCCGTTTTTGCTCGAACATTAAATGCCTCCAAATTGTATTTATTTAACTTCCCGAGCCCCTGGAAGCATGAAAATCACTTTAAACATGCTAATTTTAGCTCTAACACTGATGATCCACCTACAAATGTGAACTGACGTTCAAAAATAAAACATTTGAAAACGGACCATTTTCCACATTTCTGAAGCATGACGTAATGGGGGGGTGTTATCTCTTTTGTCGAAAATCAGCCGTTTTTGCTCGAACATTAAATGCCTCCAAATGGTATTTAATTAACTTCCCGAGCCCCTGGAAGCATGAAAATCACTTTAAACATGCTAATTTTAGCTCTAACACTGATGATCCACCTACAAATGTGAACTGACGTTCAAAAATAAAACATTTGAAAACGGACCATTTTCCACATTTCTGAAGCATGACGTAATGGGGGGGTGTTATCTCTTTTGTCGAAAATCAGCCGTTTTTGCTCGAACATTAAATGCCTCCAAATGGTATTTAATTAACTTCCCGAGCCCCTGGAAGCATGAAAATCACTTTAAACATGCTAATTTTAGCTCTAACACTGATGATCCACCTACAAATGTGAACTGACGTTCAAAAATAAAACATTTGAAAACGGACCATTTTCCACATTTCTGAAGCATGACGTAATGGGGGGGTGTTATCTCTTTTGTCGAAAATCAGCCGTTTTTGCTCGAACATTAAATGCCTCCAAATGGTATTTAATTAACTTCCCGAGCCCCTGGAAGCATGAAAATCACTTTAAACATGCTAATTTTAGCTCTAACACTGATGATCCACCTACAAATGTGAACTGACGTTCAAAAATAAAACATTTGAAAACGGACCATTTTCCACATTTCTGAAGCATGACGTAATGGGGGGGTGTTATCTCTTTTGTCGAAAATCAGCCGTTTTTGCTCGAACATTAAATGCCTCCAAATGCTATTTAATTAACTTCCCGAGCCCCTGGAAGCATGAAAATCACTTTAAACATGCTAATTTTAGCTCTAACACTGATGATCCACCTACAAATGTGAACTGACGTTCAAAAATAAAACATTTGAAAACGGACCATTTTCCAAATTTCTGAAGCATGACGTAATGGGGGGGTGTTATCTCTTTTGTCGAAAATCAGCCGTTTTTGCTCGAACATTAAATGCCTCCAAATGGTATTTAATTAACTTCCCGGGTGAAGAAACCCTTTTTGAGAACTCAGAGTGAGTAAATTGGCCATTTTCATGCACTTTTAACCATTCCATAAATCTTGTGTTTGGGCCCCTGGAAGCATGAAAATCACTTTAAACATGCTAATTTTAGCTCTAACACTGATGATCCACCTACAAATGTGAACTGACGTTCAAAAATAAAACATTTAAAAACGGACCATTTTCCACATTTCTGAAGCATGACGTAATGGGGGGGTGTTATCTCTTTTGTCGAAAATCAGCCGTTTTTGCTCGAACATTAAATGCCTCCAAATGGTATTTAATTAACTTCCCGGGGTGAAGAAACCCTTTTTGAGAACTCAGAGTGAGTAAATTGGCCATTTTCATGCACTTTTAACCATTCCATAAATCTTGTGTTTTGGGCCCCTGGAAGCATGAAAATCACTTTAACATGCTAATTTTAGCTCTAACACTGATGATCCACCTACAAATGTGAACTGACGTTCAAAAATAAAACATTTGAAAACGGACCATTTTCCACATTTCTGAAGCATGACGTAATGGGGGGGTGTTATCTCTTTTGTCGAAAATCAGCCGTTTTTGCTCGAACATTAAATGCCTCCAAATGGTATTTAATTAACTTCCCGAGCCCCTGGAAGCATGAAAATCACTTTAAACATGCTAATTTTAGCTCTAACACTGATGATCCACCTACAAATGTGAACTGACGTTCAAAAATAAAACATTTGAAAACGGACCATTTTCCACATTTCTGAAGCATGACGTAATGGGGGGGTGTTATCTCTTTTGTCGAAAATCAGCCGTTTTTGCTCGAACATTAAATGCCTCCAAATGGTATTTAATTAACTTCCCGAGCCCCTGGAAGCATGAAAATCACTTTAAACATGCTAATTTTAGCTCTAACACTGATGATCCACCTACAAATGTGAACTGACGTTCAAAAATAAAACATTTGAAAACGGACCATTTTCCACATTTCTGAAGCATGACGTAATGGGGGGGTGTTATCTCTTTTGTCGAAAATCAGCCGTTTTTGCTCGAACATTAAATGCCTCCAAATGGTATTTAATTAACTTCCCGAGCCCCTGGAAGCATGAAAATCACTTTAAACATGCTAATTTTAGCTTTAACACTGATGATCCACCTACAAATGTGAACTGACGTTCAAAAATAAAACATTTGAAAACGGACCATTTTCCACATTTCTGAAGCATGACGTAATGGGGGGGTGTTATCTCTTTTGTCGAAAATCAGCCGTTTTTGCTCGAACATTAAATGCCTCCAAATGGTATTTAATTAACTTCCCGAGCCCCTGGAAGCATGAAAATCACTTTAAACATGCTAATTTTAGCTCTAACACTGATGATCCACCTACAAATGTGAACTGACGTTCAAAAATAAAACATTTGAAAACGGACCATTTTCCACATTTCTGAAGCATGACGTAATGGGGGGGTGTTATCTCGTTTGTCGAAAATCAGCCGTTTTTGCTCGAACATTAAATGCCTCCAAATGGTATTTAATTAACTTCCCGGGGTGAAGAAACCCTTTTTGAGAACTCAGAGTGAGTAAATTGGCCATTTTCATGCACTTTTAACCATTCCATAAATCTTGTGTTTTGGGCCCCTGGAAGCATGAAAATCACTTTAAACATGCTAATTTTAGCTCTAACACTGATGATCCACCTACAAATGTGAACTGACGTTCAAAAATAAAACATTTGAAAACGGACCATTTTCCACATTTCTGAAGCATGACGTAATGGGGGGGTGTTATCTCTTTTGTCGAAAATCAGCCGTTTTTGCTCGAACATTAAATGCCTCCAAATGGTATTTAATTAACTTCCCGAGCCCCTGGAAGCATGAAAATCACTTTAAACATGCTAATTTTAGCTCTAACACTGATGATCCACCTACAAATGTGAACTGACGTTCAAAAATAAAACATTTGAAAACGGACCATTTTCCACATTTCTGAAGCATGACGTAATGGGGGGGTGTTATCTCTTTTGTCGAAAATCAGCCGTTTTTGCTCGAACATTAAATGCCTCCAAATGGTATTTAATTAACTTCCCGAGCCCCTGGAAGCATGAAAATCACTTTAAACATGCTAATTTTAGCTCTAACACTGATGATCCACCTACAAATGTGAACTGACGTTCAAAAATAAAACATTTGAAAACGGACCATTTTCCACATTTCTGAAGCATGACGTAATGGGGGGTGTTATCTCTTTTGTCGAAAATCAGCCGTTTTTGCTCGAACATTAAATGCCTCCAAATGGTATTTAATTAACTTCCCGGGGTGAAGAAACCCTTTTTGAGAACTCAGAGTGAGTAAATTGGCCATTTTCATGCACTTTTAACCATTCCATAAATCTTGTGTTTTGGGCCCCTGGAAGCATGAAAATCACTTTAAACATGCTAATTTTAGCTCTAACACTGATGATCCACCTACAAATGTGAACTGACGTTCAAAAATAAAACATTTGAAAACGGACCATTTTCCACATTTCTGAAGCATGACGTAATGGGGGGGTGTTATCTCTTTTGTCGAAAATCAGCCGTTTTTGCTCGAACATTAAATGCCTCCAAATGGTATTTAATTAACTTCCCGGGGTGAAGAAACCCTTTTTGAGAACTCAGAGTGAGTAAATTGGCCATTTTCATGCACTTTTAACCATTCCATAAATCTTGTGTTTTGGGCCCCTGGAAGCATGAAAATCACTTTAAACATGCTAATTTTAGCTCTAACACTGATGATCCACCTACAAATGTGAACTGACGTTCAAAAATAAAACATTTGAAAACGGACCATTTTCCACATTTCTGAAGCATGACGTAATGGGGGGGTGTTATCTCTTTTGTCGAAAATCAGCCGTTTTTGCTCGAACATTAAATGCCTCCAAATGGTATTTAATTAACTTCCCGAGCCCCTGGAAGCATGAAAATCACTTTAAACATGCTAATTTTAGCTCTAACACTGATGACCCACCTACAAATGTGAACTGACGTTCAAAAATAAAACATTTGAAAACGGACCATTTTCCACATTTCTGAAGCATGACGTAATGGGGGGGTGTTATCTCTTTTGTCGAAAATCAGCCGTTTTTGCTCGAACATTAAATGCCTCCAAATGGTATTTAATTAACTTCCCGAGCCCCTGGAAGCATGAAAATCACTTTAAACATGCTAATTTTAGCTCTAACACTGATGATCCACCTACAAATGTGAACTGACGTTCAAAAATAAAACATTTGAAAACGGACCATTTTCCACATTTCTGAAGCATGACGTAATGGGGGGTGTTATCTCTTTTGTCGAAAATCAGCCGTTTTTGCTCGAACATTAAATGCCTCCAAATGGTATTTAATTAACTTCCCGGGGTGAAGAAACCCTTTTTGAGAACTCAGAGTGAGTAAATTGGCCATTTTCATGCACTTTTAACCATTCCATAAATCTTGTGTTTTGGGCCCCTGGAAGCATGAAAATCACTTTAAACATGCTAATTTTAGCTCTAACACTGATGATCCACCTACAAATGTGAACTGACGTTCAAAAATAAAACATTTGAAAACGGACCATTTTCCACATTTCTGAAGCATGACGTAATGGGGGGGTGTTATCTCTTTTGTCGAAAATCAGCCGTTTTTGCTCGAACATTAAATGCCTCCAAATGGTATTTAATTAACTTCCCGGGGTGAAGAAACCCTTTTTGAGAACTCAGAGTGAGTAAATTGGCCATTTTCATGCACTTTTAACCATTCCATAAATCTTGTGTTTTGGGCCCCTGGAAGCATGAAAATCACTTTAAACATGCTAATTTTAGCTCTAACACTGATGATCCACCTACAAATGTGAACTGACGTTCAAAAATAAAACATTTGAAAACGGACCATTTTCCACATTTCTGAAGCATGACGTAATGGGGGGGTGTTATCTCTTTTGTCGAAAATCAGCCGTTTTTGCTCGAACATTAAATGCCTCCAAATGGTATTTAATTAACTTCCCGAGCCCCTGGAAGCATGAAAATCACTTTAAACATGCTAATTTTAGCTCTAACACTGATGATCCACCTACAAATGTGAACTGACGTTCAAAAATAAAACATTTGAAAACGGACCATTTTCCACATTTCTGAAGCATGACGTAATGGGGGGGTGTTATCTCTTTTGTCGAAAATCAGCCGTTTTTGCTCGAACATTAAATGCCTCCAAATGGTATTTAATTAACTTCCCGGGGTGAAGAAACCCTTTTTGAGAACTCAGAGTGAGTAAATTGGCCATTTTCATGTACTTTTAACCATTCCATAAATCTTGTGTTTTGGGCCCCTGGAAGCATGAAAATCACTTTAAACATGCTAATTTTAGCTCTAACACTGATGATCCACCTACAAATGTGAACTGACGTTCAAAAATAAAACATTTGAAAACGGACCATTTTCCACATTTCTGAAGCATGACGTAATGGGGGGGTGTTATCTCTTTTGTCGAAAATCAGCCGTTTTTGCTCGAACATTAAATGCCTCCAAATGGTATTTAATTAACTTCCCGAGCCCCTGGAAGCATGAAAATCACGTTAAACATGCTAATTTTAGCTCTAACACTGATGATCCACCTACAAATGTGAACTGACGTTCAAAAATAAAACATTTGAAAACGGACCATTTTCCACATTTCTGAAGCATGACGTAATGGGGGGGTGTTATCTCTTTTGTCGAAAATCAGCCGTTTTTGCTCGAACATTAAATGCCTCCAAATGGTATTTAATTAACTTCCCGAGCCCCTGGAAGCATGAAAATCACTTTAAACATGCTAATTTTAGCTCTAACACTGATGATCCACCTACAAATGTGAACTGACGTTCAAAAATAAAACATTTGAAAACGGACCATTTTCCACATTTCTGAAGCATGACGTAATGGGGGGGTGTTATCTCTTTTGTCGAAAATCAGCCGTTTTTGCTCGAACATTAAATGCCTCCAAATGGTATTTAATTAACTTCCCGAGCCCCTGGAAGCATGAAAATCACGTTAAACATGCTAATTTTAGCTCTAACACTGATGATCCACCTACAAATGTGAACTGACGTTCAAAAATAAAACATTTGAAAACGGACCATTTTCCACATTTCTGAAGCATGACGTAATGGGGGGGTGTTATCTCTTTTGTCGAAAATCAGCCGTTTTTGCTCGAACATTAAATGCCTCCAAATGGTATTTAATTAACTTCCCCGAGCCCCTGGAAGCATGAAAATCACTTTAAACATGCTAATTTTAGCTCTAACACTGATGATCCACCTACAAATGTGAACTGACGTTCAAAAATAAAACATTTGAAAACGGACCATTTTCCACATTTCTGAAGCATGACGTAATGGGGGGGTGTTATCTCTTTTGTCGAAAATCAGCCGTTTTTGCTCGAACATTAAATGCCTCCAAATGGTATTTAATTAACTTCCCGAGCCCCTGGAAGCATGAAAATCACTTTAAACATGCTAATTTTAGCTCTAACACTGATGATCCACCTACAAATGTGAACTGACGTTCAAAAATAAAACATTTGAAAACGGACCATTTTCCACATTTCTGAAGCATGACGTAATGGGGGGGTGTTATCTCTTTTGTCGAAAATCAGCCGTTTTTGCTCGAACATTAAATGCCTCCAAATGGTATTTAATTAACTTCCCGAGCCCCTGGAAGCATGAAAATCACTTTAAACATGCTAATTTTAGCTCTAACACTGATGATCCACCTACAAATGTGAACTGACGTTCAAAAATAAAACATTTGAAAACGGACCATTTTCCACATTTCTGAAGCATGACGTAATGGGGGGGTGTTATCTCTTTTGTCGAAAATCAGCCGTTTTTGCTCGAACATTAAATGCCTCCAAATGGTATTTAATTAACTTCCCGAGCCCCTGGAAGCATGAAAATCACTTTAAACATGCTAATTTTAGCTCTAACACTGATGATCCACCTACAAATGTGAACTGACGTTCAAAAATAAAACATTTGAAAACGGACCATTTTCCACATTTCTGAAGCATGACGTAATGGGGGGGTGTTATCTCTTTTGTCGAAAATCAGCCGTTTTTGCTCGAACATTAAATGCCTCCAAATGGTATTTAATTAACTTCCCGAGCCCCTGGAAGCATGAAAATCACTTTAAACATGCTAATTTTAGCTCTAACACTGATGATCCACCTACAAATGTGAACTGACGTTCAAAAATAAAACATTTGAAAACGGACCATTTTCCACATTTCTGAAGCATGACGTAATGGGGGGGTGTTATCTCTTTTGTCGAAAATCAGCCGTTTTTGCTCGAACATTAAATGCCTCCAAATGGTATTTAATTAACTTCCCGAGCCCCTGGAAGCATGAAAATCACTTTAAACATGCTAATTTTAGCTCTAACACTGATGATCCACCTACAAATGTGAACTGACGTTCAAAAATAAAACATTTGAAAACGGACCATTTTCCACATTTCTGAAGCATGACGTAATGGGGGGGTGTTATCTCTTTTGTCGAAAATCAGCCGTTTTTGCTCGAACATTAAATGCCTCCAAATGGTATTTAATTAACTTCCCGAGCCCCTGGAAGCATGAAAATCACTTTAAACATGCTAATTTTAGCTCTAACACTGATGATCCACCTACAAATGTGAACTGACGTTCAAAAATAAAACATTTGAAAACGGACCATTTTCCACATTTCTGAAGCATGACGTAATGGGGGGTGTTATCTCTTTTGTCGAAAATCAGCCGTTTTTGCTCGAACATTAAATGCCTCCAAATGGTATTTAATTAACTTCCCGAGCCCCTGGAAGCATGAAAATCACTTTAAACATGCTAATTTTAGCTCTAACACTGATGATCCACCTACAAATGTGAACTGACGTTCAAAAAATAAAACATTTGAAAACGGACCATTTTCCACATTTCTGAAGCATGACGTAATGGGGGGGTGTTATCTCTTTTGTCGAAAATCAGCCGTTTTTGCTCGAACATTAAATGCCTCCAAATGGTATTTAATTAACTTCCCGGGGTGAAGAAACCCTTTTTGAGAACTCAGAGTGAGTAAATTGGCCATTTTCATGCACATTTAACCATTCCATAAATCTTGTGTTTTGGGCCCCTGGAAGCATGAAAATCACTTTAAACATGCTAATTTTAGCTCTAACACTGATGATCCACCTACAAATGTGAACTGACGTTCAAAAATAAAACATTTGAAAATGGACCATTTTCCACATTTCTGAAGCATGACGTAATGGGGGGTGTTATCTCTTTTGTCGAAAATCAGCCGTTTTTGCTCGAACATTAAATGCCTCCAAATGGTATTTAATTAACTTCCCGAGCCCCTGGAAGCATGAAAATCACTTTAAACATGCTAATTTTAGCTCTAACACTGATGATCCACCTACAAATGTGAACTGACGTTCAAAAATAAAACATTTGAAAACGGACCATTTTCCACATTTCTGAAGCATGACGTAATGGGGGGGTGTTATCTCTTTTGTCGAAAATCAGCCGTTTTTGCTCGAACATTAAATGCCTCCAAATGGTATTTAATTAACTTCCCGAGCCCCTGGAAGCATGAAAATCACTTTAAACATGCTAATTTTAGCTCTAACACTGATGATCCACCTACAAATGTGAACTGACGTTCAAAATAAAACATTTGAAAACGGACCATTTTCCACATTTCTGAAGCATGACGTAATGGGGGGGTGTTATCTCTTTTGTCGAAAATCAGCCGTTTTTGCTCGAACATTAAATGCCTCCAAATGGTATTTAATTAACTTCCCGGGGTGAAGAAACCCTTTTTGAGAACTCAGAGTGAGTAAATTGGCCATTTTCATGCACTTTTAACCATTCCATAAATCTTGTGTTTTGGGCCCCTGGAAGCATGAAAATCACTTTAAACATGCTAATTTTAGCTCTAACACTGATGATCCACCTACAAATGTGAACTGACGTTCAAAAATAAAACATTTGAAAACGGACCATTTTCCACATTTCTGAAGCATGACGTAAGGGGGGTGTTATCTCTTTTGTCGAAAATCAGCCGTTTTTGCTCGAACATTAAATGCCTCCAAATGGTATTTAATTAACTTCCCGAGCCCCTGGAAGCATGAAAATCACTTTAAACATGCTAATTTTAGCTCTAACACTGATGATCCACCTACAAATGTGAACTGACGTTCAAAAATAAAACATTTGAAAACGGACCATTTTCCACATTTCTGAAGCATGACGTAATGGGGGGGTGTTATCTCTTTTGTCGAAAATCAGCCGTTTTTGCTCGAACATTAAATGCCTCCAAATGGTATTTAATTAACTTCCCGAGCCCCTGGAAGCATGAAAATCACTTTAAACATGCTAATTTTAGCTCTAACACTGATGATCCACCTACAAATGTGAACTGACGTTCAAAAATAAAACATTTGAAAACGGACCATTTTCCACATTTCTGCTGAAGCATGACGTAATGGGGGGGTGTTATCTCTTTTGTCGAAAATCAGCCGTTTTTGCTCGAACATTAAATGCCTCCAAATGGTATTTAATTAACTTCCCGAGCCCCTGGAAGCATGAAAATCACTTTAAACATGCTAATTTTAGCTCTAACACTGATGATCCACCTACAAATGTGAACTGACGTTCAAAAATAAAACATTTGAAAACGGACCATTTTCCACATTTCTGAAGCATGACGTAATGGGGGGGTGTTATCTCTTTTGTCGAAAATCAGCCGTTTTTGCTCGAACATTAAATGCCTCCAAATGGTATTTAATTAACTTCCCGAGCCCCTGGAAGCATGAAAATCACTTTAAACATGCTAATTTTAGCTCTAACACTGATGATCCACCTACAAATGTGAACTGACGTTCAAAAATAAAACATTTGAAAACGGACCATTTTCCACATTTCTGAAGCATGACGTAATGGGGGGGTGTTATCTCTTTTGTCGAAAATCAGCCGTTTTTGCTCGAACATTAAATGCCTCCAAATGGTATTTAATTAACTTCCCGAGCCCCTGGAAGCATGAAAATCACTTTAAACATGCTAATTTTAGCTCTAACACTGATGATCCACCTACAAATGTGAACTGACGTTCAAAAATAAAACATTTGAAAACGGACCATTTTCCACATTTCTGAAGCATGACGTAATGGGGGGGTGTTATCTCTTTTGTCGAAAATCAGCCGTTTTTGCTCGAACATTAAATGCCTCCAAATGGTATTTAATTAACTTCCCGGGGTGAAGAAACCCTTTTTGAGAACTCAGAGTGAGTAAATTGGCCATTTTCATGCACTTTTAACCATTCCATAAATCTTGTGTTTTGGGCCCCTGGAAGCATGAAAATCACTTTAAACATGCTAATTTTAGCTCTAACACTGATGATCCACCTACAAATGTGAACTGACGTTCAAAAATAAAACATTTGAAAACGGACCATTTTCCACATTTCTGAAGCATGACGTAATGGGGGGGTGTTATCTCTTTTGTCGAAAATCAGCCGTTTTTGCTCGAACATTAAATGCCTCCAAATGGTATTTAATTAACTTCCCGAGCCCCTGGAAGCATGAAAATCACTTTAAACATGCTAATTTTAGCTCTAACACTGATGATCCACCTACAAATGTGAACTGACGTTCAAAAATAAAACATTTGAAAACGGACCATTTTCCACATTTCTGAAGCATGACGTAATGGGGGGGTGTTATCTCTTTTGTCGAAAATCAGCCGTTTTTGCTCGAACATTAAATGCCTCCAAATGGTATTTAATTAACTTCCCGGGGTGAAGAAACCCTTTTTGAGAACTCAGAGTGAGTAAATTGGCCATTTTCATGCACATTTAACCATTCCATAAATCTTGTGTTTTGGGCCCCTGGAAGCATGAAAATCACTTTAAACATGCTAATTTTAGCTCTAACACTGATGATCCACCTACAAATGTGAACTGACGTTCAAAAATAAAACATTTGAAAACGGACCATTTTCCACATTTCTGAAGCATGACGTAATGGGGGGGTGTTATCTCTTTTGTCGAAAATCAGCCGTTTTTGCTCGAACATTAAATGCCTCCAAATGGTATTTAATTAACTTCCCGAGCCCCTGGAAGCATGAAAAATCACTTTAAACATGCTAATTTTAGCTCTAACACTGATGATCCACCTACAAATGTGAACTGACGTTCAAAAATAAAACATTTGAAAACGGACCATTTTCCACATTTCTGAAGCATGACGTAATGGGGGGGTGTTATCTCTTTTGTCGAAAATCAGCCGTTTTTGCTCGAACATTAAATGCCTCCAAATGGTATTTAATTAACTTCCCGGGGTGAAGAAACCCTTTTTGAGAACTCAGAGTGAGTAAATTGGCCATTTTCATGCACTTTTAACCATTCCATAAATCTTGTGTTTTGGGCCCCTGGAAGCATGAAAATCACTTTAAACATGCTAATTTTAGCTCTAACACTGATGATCCACCTACAAATGTGAACTGACGTTCAAAAATAAAACATTTGAAAACGGACCATTTTCCACATTTCTGAAGCATGACGTAATGGGGGGGGTGTTATCTCTTTTGTCGAAAATCAGCCGTTTTTGCTTGAACATTAAATGCCTCCAAATGGTATTTAATTAACTTCCCGAGCCCCTGGAAGCATGAAAATCACTTTAAACATGCTAATTTTAGCTCTAACACTGATGATCCACCTACAAATGTGAACTGACGTTCAAAAATAAAACATTTGAAAACGGACCATTTTCCACATTTCTGAAGCATGACGTAATGGGGGGGGTGTTATCTCTTTTGTCGAAAATCAGCCGTTTTTGCTCGAACATTAAATGCCTCCAAATGGTATTTAATTAACTTCCCGAGCCCCTGGAAGCATGAAAATCACTTTAAACATGCTAATTTTAGCTCTAACACTGATGATCCACCTACAAATGTGAACTGACGTTCAAAAATAAAACATTTGAAAACGGACCATTTTCCACATTTCTGAAGCATGACGTAATGGGGGGGTGTTATCTCTTTTGTCGAAAATCAGCCGTTTTTGCTCGAACATTAAATGCCTCCAAATGGTATTTAATTAACTTCCCGAGCCCCTGGAAGCATGAAAATCACTTTAAACATGCTAATTTTAGCTCTAACACTGATGATCCACCTACAAATGTGAACTGATGTTCAAAAATAAAACATTTGAAAACGGACCATTTTCCACATTTCTGAAGCATGACGTAATGGGGGGGTGTTATCTCTTTTGTCGAAAATCAGCCGTTTTTGCTCGAACATTAAATGCCTCCAAATGGTATTTAATTAACTTCCCGAGCCCCTGGAAGCATGAAAATCACTTTAAACATGCTAATTTTAGCTCTAACACTGATGATCCACCTACAAATGTGAACTGATGTTCAAAAATAAAACATTTGAAAACGGACCATTTTCCACATTTCTGAAGCATGACGTAATGGGGGGGTGTTATCTCTTTTGTCGAAAATCAGCCGTTTTTGCTCGAACATTAAATGCCTCCAAATGGTATTTAATTAACTTCCCGAGCCCCTGGAAGCATGAAAATCACTTTAAACATGCTAATTTTAGCTCTAACACTGATGATCCACCTACAAATGTGAACTGACGTTCAAAAATAAAACATTTGAAAACGGACCATTTTCCACATTTCTGAAGCATGACGTAATGGGGGGGTGTTATCTCTTTTGTCGAAAATCAGCCGTTTTTGCTCGAACATTAAATGCCTCCAAATGGTATTTAATTAACTTCCCGGGGTGAAGAAACCCTTTTTGAGAACTCAGAGTGAGTAAATTGGCCATTTTCATGCACTTTTAACCATTCCATAAATCTTGTGTTTTGGGCCCCTGGAAGCATGAAAATCACTTTAAACATGCTAATTTTAGCTCTAACACTGATGATCCACCTACAAATGTGAACTGACGTTCAAAAATAAAACATTTGAAAACGGACCATTTTCCACATTTCTGAAGCATGACGTAATGGGGGGGTGTTATCTCTTTTGTCGAAAATCAGCCGTTTTTGCTCGAACATTAAATGCCTCCAAATGGTATTTAATTAACTTCCCGAGCCCCTGGAAGCATGAAAATCACTTTAAACATGCTAATTTTAGCTCTAACACTGATGATCCACCTACAAAATGTGAACTGACGTTCAAAAATAAAACATTTGAAAACGGACCATTTTCCACATTTCTGAAGCATGACGTAATGGGGGGTGTTAT